>NC_056739.1:1391506443-1391510328 GCF_019279795.1 Protopterus annectens
TGGAAGTGCTCTGCTTGACATGTATGGGCAGTCTATTCCAGAGTATGGGGAGTCTCTGGGTCAGACACCTATCCCTCCAGCAGGTTTTGTTAATTGTGATAACAATGTTTAGATCACTGGAGCATGTGGCTCGGAGGAATTGGGATTTCTTTAAGTGGCGCATGTCCAACAGCTCAGGGTTTGACATGGCCTTGTATGTTAAGCTAAGATCACCTCTGAGTAGACGATATGTCACAGAGTACAGCTGGGGTTTCTTTAGACAGTCAGCATAGGGCATCATCTGCTTTAGGCCTGTGATTTTTTTAGTGAGGTATTTCTGCGGCCTTTCCAGCTGTTGCAGATGTCTTGTGAGGTACATATCAAACGGGGCGTTGTACTCTATAATGGGTCTAATGAGGGATGAGTACAGTGGGACAATGACCACCTTTTTTCTGGATGAAAAGTCCTTAGTGATGAGCTGTGCCACATAGAAGGATTTCCTGACTGTTGTGGTGATGTGGTTATCGAAGGTGACACCACTGTCCACCTGTATCCCTAAGTCTCTCATCACACTTTCAGTGTTTAGTGTACTGCCACCTATGTGGTAATTCACGGGTACATGCTTTTTCCCAAAGGGGATAACTATACATTTCTTGGCATTAAGCTTGAGCCCATGGCTCTGGCACCAAACATCTGTTTCTGTAAAGCTCTTTTGTAGAATATCCACATCATTTGGGGATTCAATAATGGCTCCCAATTTTCAGTCATCTGCGAACTTTGTTAGCCAGAGTCACTTAGTGTTGGCCTGTACTTCAGAGAAGTAGATGCCAAACAAGAGCGGTCCCAGGACTGAACCCTGAAGTACTCCACTTGCCACTTGCCTGGAGCTGGAATTGGAGTCAGCTACTTTTACAGACTGGGTTCTGACAGTAAGCCTGTTGGCAACCCATCGATTGACATAGGGGACTTATGCCCAGCTTAGTAAGTTTATCTATGATTCCAGCGTGGGGGATGGTGTCGAAGGCCTTGGCGAAGTCCAGATAGGCTGTGTGGACCACCTTACCCTCGTCCACAGCTCTGGGAAAGGATATGAAGAAGACAATCAGGTTCAGGAGACAAGATCGGACCTTCACGAACCCAAACTGGGTGGGGTCCAGTGTTTGACAGTTGCCAATGTCTTTGCTTATAAGTTCCATGCCCTTGCAGATCAGACTCATCAGACTGATGGGACAGTAGTTCCCGGGATCCAAGGTGGATCCCTCCTTGTGGAGTGGGATAACTGTAGCTGTGCACCACTCAGTGGGAACGAAGCCTGAGGTGAGGCTATGATTAAACATGACACTTAGGTGAGGTGCCAGTTCATTTTGTAGTTTATGTAGTACACAGCCCAGGATGTCATGTGGTCCCATGGATGCTGTATTCTTAGCTTTGGAGAGTGCAGTTTCTACCTGTGCAGCCATGATTACCAGAATTTGGCAATCTTTTGGTACTGAGATGGGCCCTTTTAGGGGGTGAGAGGGGGGTGAGGTTGGTACTAAATTGATCTGCCAGATATTGGCAATATCCTTGGGATCAGTATATTTAATGCCATACTGTTGCAGCTCAGAGGAGATCTGAGCATTGCCATTTAGATTCTTGACATAACTATAGAATGCCTTGTGGTTGTCTTTGGAATCTTTGGCAATTTTATTTTCGTAACTAGCTTTGGAGGATTTTATGAGGGATCTCAGCTTCTTACTGAGACTGGTAAGGGAGTTTTTTGCATCCTGGGATTTTCCTCTTTTCTACAACAGTTTCTTCCTTCTGTTGTATAGTTTGCTTATGGCAGGGGACCAACAGATTGGCTTCCTTCTTTTGGAGGAGAGCTTCTTGGTTCTATTTGGGATGGCACATATTAATGCAAGAGTGGATGTGCTCGTACAGTGCCTTAGTTTAGGATTCAGCAGTCGAACTTTCAGCTCCCGTCTCCATGGGTGCCATGAAGTTTGTCACTTCTGACTCAAGTAGCATGAAGTTGGCTTTGGATAAGTTTTTTTACAGGAGGTTTCCTTACTGGGGGATGGGATGTGGATGTCAAGGGGGATTTGCTTATGGTCAGTCCTGACCAATGAGGGGGTGACCACTGGTGTGGAGCATCTATCTCCCATGTTGGTAATGACCAAGTCTAGGATATTGGAATGCCTGGTGGGACAATGGAATACTTGATCAAGGACATTGGAATTTATGAATTCCAAGAACCGTTGTGAAAAGGTGTTGGTATCCAAGTAGTTTTCCCAGTTAATGGCAGGTAGTTGAAATCACCCAGTATTAGGGTGTTTGGCTGTATCGTAATATTATCCAGTATGTTTAGAATGGTGTAGTGAAAATCTTGGGGCATGGCGGGGGATATGTAGCAAGCTACAGTTTGGATTGCAGTCTGATCCAGTGTTAGTTGCACCTGGAGAATTTCAGATGCACTGTGTTGGGCAACTAGCCTGGAGGTGTGAATATCATTGGTGAATATGGACATTTCTCCACCTTTAGTGTTTCGGAATTGGTTTGGTGGCCGAAAAGATATATATATATGTGTGTGTATGTGTGTACAGCAGGCTGTACTTTGGCAGATCAAACTCTCTACCCTGCTACCTAACACCCTGGGAGTACCACAAGGTTCTATATTGGGCCCACTGTTAATCTCCATCTTCATCAATGATTTGAACACTGTCATACCAAAAGTCAGCTGTATCCAATATGCAGATGACTCTACACTGATTTGCTCAGCAACATCCCCTACAGAGTTACAGTTAGCTACCCAGACTACCTTTAACACAATCGAAAACTGGCTTACCAATCGTTGCCCGATACTGATTCCTAAAAAGACTAAAATGCTGTTATTCCCACCAACACAAACGTCTAGCGCCATTAACTTTACAATTAAAGCAAAGGATGGCACAATAACCTCACCTGACCACTCTACAAAACTACTAGGGGTCACTATCGACAACAACTTAAAATTCGACCTACGTGTTAACCAACTGATCAAAACCATCAATAAAAAACTAGGCTCATTGTATAGAATAAAAAGCTTCCTGACTCGTCCAGCCAAGGTTGCCATTGCTCAATCTCACGTTATCTCTACTTTCTTGTATGCATACCCTCTTCTATATAATACTAATAAGACTGCCCTGAATAAAATCACTATCTGTTATAATCACATCGCCAGGTTTGGCACTGGGCTGCCTTTCAGGACACATCATAGAATCAATCTAATTTAGCTTGGATGGCTTGAACTACCTAGTCTAATATTATATAACAACTGGTTATGGCCCACAAAATTATATACAATCCGGAAAACACCCCTGCACTCAAAAATCTGGTCACCCTGTATAACAACCCTAGACCATTGCGTTCTACCAGCAGACTCCGTATCCAGACATGTAAAACAAATAACCTAGCCAGCGACTCTCTCTTTACTAACTCTGTAGGCAGATCATGGAACCCTCTACCTCCTGAAATTACCTCACTCTAGGTCATTTCAAACCTAAGCTCAAACAACACCTATCAAAATGGACATGCTACTGTATCAAGTCTGGCTAATCTTTTCTCCAGATTGTGTACAGCTGCTATGTACCCTATCTTGTACTGCAACTTTCAGATTTATCTAATCTGTTCTTAATGAAACTATTAAATTAAGCCCACGACTAGTGGGTGAAAGCGCTCAACATTTTAAACCTATTTTATTGCATGAATTTTTTTTCAAATTATTTGTGGAGTTCGGACAATTTTTTTCACCCAGACTTGGAAATTTGTGGTTGTGAGTAGTTTAGCAATCACTAGCGTTCTGTGACCACTGCTTGCTTTTTCGTATTTGAACTGAACGCTTGGTTTCTGTTGTAAACTATTAAAAATGGTAGTTCATTGCACTTT